>NC_052353.1:8233838-8282545 GCF_009727055.1 Benincasa hispida
GGGGGGGAGAGAGAGATAAAACATTGGAAAACATGAGCTAAAAAGCCCAGTGAATGGTGCATTTCATAAGGTTTATTTCATAAATTCATTTTTGGAAACCACTTTCACAATCAAGCAATCATAACACATAAAAATGTAACTCTTCCAGCCTGATAACTGGCTACCCTTGACATGATTATGTATTTTTCGGGTATTCCCGTGAATTTTCTGATATGAATGTTGAGGAAACAATCCTAGTACTCTTATAGCCGTCGAATGTGCACATGTCGACAATATCCCATTAGACGTGCTTGAGACACGCTGACAACTTCCCAGGGTACAATCTCAGTTTCCAATGCAATTCATGTTATGCAAAACAACAAGAATCAAATCAACAAATAAAATCTAGAAAAACACATTTATACATAATAACATATATATAATTCAAACATACGAAAATAGAAAAACCACTCACAATCCTCTTATTAATTACAATCCTCCTAGAGCAGCCCTTGGTCCTATTTCCCTTAATTCTACTTATTTCCAAATAAATTCTCAATTAGCTTGAAAATTTCTCAAATAAATCAATTTTTTACTTTAAATATATCCTTATATTGAAATAACTAGCTTACCCACTTCAAAATAGTCAAAAATAGGCTTAACACCCCAAAACACAGCTTTTGAGGTTATTTAGGTAATCTGGTGGGCATGGGCAGCAGTCAGTGTGCTGGGTTGGGCGGCAAACCTCACACAGACATAGTGTGACACGATCACAGGACATGGGCATGCACATGCGAGGGGCTGGGCAGCGTGCGCAACGTGGGCATGCGCTGGGTCGCTGAACCGTGCGTGCTGACAGACATCCACGTCATTTAGGAGCGTGCCTTGCATTGGGCATGTGCACGCGCCAGCGCTGTGCGCCATGCGTGGGCGTTTGCAATGGCACCTGCCCTATGCATCCAGTTGGGTCTTCTGCCTTCCAACACAAATTCCTCACTCCTTACTTCTCCAAATTGAACAACAACCTAGGGCCACTTAGTACACTCCCTTCACAACACTTCTACATAAATTTTACTAGATTTGCATGAATGATATGTAAGAGGTGAGGTCCTCTTGTTGCCTTATTTATAGAAGCCTAAATGCCCTCAACCCTTGACACATCGCCAGCCCTGCATGTCAAGATGCCTTCACCATGCATGTGTCAACACCTCCCCCTTGACACCACCTCTTTGCATGTGGCTGAAGTGTCCTCATCCTCTTAAACCAACACATAGCCTTCCTTTGCATGCCTTATGGTGTGCCCACCTTCTCCTTAGTTCAGTTCAAACTTCACTAGATTTAGCCACTTGCTCTGTCAACCTAGCCTTGCTCTCCATGTTTACTTCATTCAACGCATACTTCCCCTTGGCTGCATAGCCCTTCTTGAACACATAGCCCTTCTTGGCCGCATCCACCTTGCCAATGCATAGCCCCAAATGATTGCCTAACCTCTTACTTGGTTGCATGGCTCACCTAACGTCTAACCTCACTTGGACGCATCCTCCCTTTGGTCATCACTTATCACCCTTGGCTATCACATATCACCCTTCGCCACATGCCTCTAGACCAACACTTTGCCCAAGCATCACTCCTTCATGCCATCACCTAAACAACACGCTCATGCCATCACTTGACCATGCCATCGCCTCATGCCTTGCCTTGCCTTGTCACATGCACCACCTTGCTCAACTAACTTCTCAAGGCTTTGATCAATGCATGGCTATTACCAGTGCATGGCAAGCACTCGGCCAACACCTAGCCTTACATAATCTCTACAATCCTTGGCTGACGCACCTCTCAATACCTCATGCGCTCATGCTTCACAAGCTTCAACGCATGGTTACTCTTGGCTTTTAGACTAAGCCAATAAGACTAACTCTTCTAGGTGCTCGCCTAACCTCCAAATGACAAGGCCATCTCCCATGGAGTCCTCACACCAACGCCTCATGGCATCCATGAATAGTTCCCATACTTAGTCAAATTTTTGTCCTTCTTAACCAAGCTTAACTATATCTTATGTTTTGTCCTAAAAAATCTCACTTTTAACACTTAAGGTATTTTCCTCCTCTTTTAATCATTCTCAAGCTTCCTTTTTAGAATATTCACTTATTTTCCTTATTATCCAAGTTTGACTTAACTTGCTTAAGTGAGATTTGAGGGTTTACAGAAACCTTCAGAAAAGAAGTCCGGTCCTTCAAAGGATAAGAGTATCCAAATGAAGCAGAAAGCTCCTGCTAAGTAAAGCAAGAACAAGGTTTCACAAGGAAAATGTTTACATAGTAACGAAGATGGGCATTGGAAATGGAATTGCCAAAAATATCTTGCGAAAAAAAAAAACTGAGAAGGCAAACCAAGGTAAATCCGATTTACTTGTAATAGAAAGATGTTTAGTAGAAAGTTCTCATTTGACCTGGATACTGAATTCAAGCGCCGCTAATCATATTTGCACTTTCATTCAGGAAACTAGTTCCTGGAAGCAGCTGTCGGAAAACAAAATGACTTTAATGGTGGGAACAAGTGAAGTCATTTCAGCTAAAGCAGTGGGAGACATCAAGTTATGTTTTGGAGATTCCTACATTTTATTAGAAAATGTATATTATGTACCTAAAATGAAAAGGAACTTAATCTCTATATCTTGTTTACTGGAACATATGTATAAAGTCAATTTTGATATAAATGAAGTGTTCAGTAGTTTAACGGGAGTTTAAATATGTTGTACTAAACTTGAAAATAACTTGTATGTGTTAAAACCAACTGAGGAAAAAGCTATTTTAAATATAGAGATTTTTAAAACAATCGAAACTCAAAATAAGAAACGAATGATTTCTCCTAACGCCTATCTTTGGCACTTAAGACTTTGTCACATAAATCTCAATAGGATTAAGATATTAGTAAAGAGTGGACATCTAAATCAGTTAGAAGACAAATCTTTACCTCCATGTGAATCATGTCTTGAGGGGATAATGACTAAAAGATCTTTTTCAGGAAAAGATCTTAGAGCCAAAGAACCCCTAAAACTTATACATTCAGATCTTTGTGGTCCAATGAATGTTCAAGCTCGAGAAGGATTTGAGTATTTCATTAGTTTTATTGATGATTATTCCAGATATGGCTTTGTTTACCTAATGCATTATAAGTCTAAAATATTGGAAAAGTTCAAAGAATACAAGACAGAGGTTGAGAACCTATTAGGTAAAAGAATTAAAACACTTTGATCAGAATGAGGTGGTGAGTATATGGATTTACATTTCTAGTAGTAGAACATGGAATTCAGTCCCAACTCACTACATCTGGTACACCACAATAGAACGATATAGCAGAAAGGAGAAATCGGACCCTGTTAGACATGGTTCATTCAATGATGAGTTATGGCCAGTTACCTCAGTTCTTTTGGAGGTATGCAATGCAGGTTGCCTTATATATTATGAACATGGTTCCCTCAAAAAGTGTTTCAGAAACACCGTATGAGTTATGGAGAGGGCGTAAAGGTAATTTACGTCACTTCAAAATTTTGGGATGCTCAATACACTTGTTTGTGCAAAACCCTAAGAAATTGGAACGACATTCAAAAGTATGCCTATTTGTAGGATTCCCTAAAGAAATAAAAGTTGGTCTATTTTATGATCCTCAATAAGATAAAATATTTATATTGAAAAATGCTATATTATTAGAGGAAGATCACATAAGAAATCATCAACTTCGCAGCAAGCTGGTATTAAATGAGATGTCCAGAGATATCTACAGATAAATCAACAAAAGTTATTGAACAAGCTGGTTCTTCAACAAAAGTTATTGGTCCATCACATCCTTCTTATGAATTGAGAATGCCTCGACGTCGTAGGAGGGTTGTTCAACAGCCTGACTGCTATATGAGTTTAATAGAAACTCAAATCGTCATACTTGATGATGGCCTAGAGGATACATTGACCTTTAAACAAGCAATGGAAGATGTAGATAGCGACTAATGGATAAAAGCCATGAACCTGGAAATGGAGTCGATGTACTTCAATTATGTCTGAGAACTTGTAGATCAACCAGATGGGGTAAAACCTATTGGTTGCAAGTGGATCTACAAGAGAAAGTGAGACCGAACTGGTAAGATACAAACCTAAAAAGCCAGACTCGTGGCAAAAGGTTTTATCCAAAGAGAGGGGGTAGACTATGAAGAAAACTTATGTCATGATTAAATCTATTAGAATACTTTTATTCATTGTTGTTTTTTATGATTATGACATATGGCAAATGGATGTCAGGACAGCTTTTTTGAATGGTGATCTTGATGAAAGTATTTATATGTCTCAACCAGAAGGGTTCGTTGAACAGTGTCAAGAGCAAAAAGTTTGCAAGCTTAAAAAATCCATTTATGGGTTAAAACAAACATCTCAATCCTAGAATATAAGATTTGACATTGCGATCAAATCTTATGGCTTTGAGAAATTGATGCGTTATTTTATGTGGTGAATTTATGAAAGAAATTATGGTGATGGAAATGTGTTGTGCAACAAGTTTTCTCAGCAGAATTCAAGTATAAATCCTACTAAGTTTCCTGGCAAGTCCAGGGTTGAACTTAGGGACTAAGGAAAATGGTATTCGGTGATAATTTTTAAGAAGACTTTGTGGTAACCAATAAATCAAAGAGTTGTTTTGGGTTGTTGTTTGTGATACAAAAAGTATGCGGTGAATTTGAGAAAAGATTGATTATGCGGTAGATATACTGAGTATGCGGAGGAACGGGTTGAGAAGGTCTTTCACTAGCGTTTCCTGGGAATGTGTCAAACTATGCGATCATGCTACATTCATGCGACAGCAAATCATTTTCCAATGTAAATGCGGTATTTCTAGTTCTAGGACGCATGCAATGAATGCGATAATGTCCATAGAGCTTATTCTTAAGTCTCTACTTTTTGCCTATACGATGATGCAAGATGCACACGAAGACAAGGTGACCGCAGACAATCATAACCTATCTCTAGGATGCATGCGATGCGTTAATAGCAAATAGTGCTTATTCCTAAGCTTCTATCTCTTGATTATGCGTTCTAAGTTGACTCTCCCAAGCCTAGATTCTAACCCGACTTTTCCAAGCCTAGATTCTATCCTTAGACTACCCTCCCGAGTATCTCTAATGGACGAATGATGCATACATAATACAAGATAATCACATAGAATGAAGATCCCCAGTTATGCTAGCTAAGTGCTTCTCAACCCATTTGACAGATTTAACTACTCATGCGTAATAAACAGAGAATGAACAGATATAAAGAACTAAATTCCATTTCTCTAGATAAGTTCAAAGTACAAAATGACAATGGAAGATAAGGATAGAGAGCCTGGTAGAAATCACTTGCTTCCCAAGGCTTTTACACTATTAACTCTATTTTGTTCAAAAGATATTCCTGCTTCTGCAGGAGTTGGCCCTCTCTCTGATCTCAACGCTTTCGACATTCTTCCAAGTTCATCGGAATGATCTCTTGGCACAATCTCACTTTCTCGCTTTCGCCTTCTAAATAAAAGAAAAACTAAGAACAAGGCTACTTTTAACTATGGAGAAAATTATCTAACTGTCCAACTCAACGAACCAGACGAACCCCTTCATTGAAGGTTGCCTTCGATATTTATAGAGCTTCTGGGTGAAAGGCTTTCTGTCCCATCGTGATTTATTATGCTTTTCACCCAGATGCGCCCACCAAGTTGTGCTGGCTCTATGCAACAATCCTTCTTGAGCAGATATTTGTGAGCGCAAATCACCGTAAAGCGTTGCGGTAACGCTGCGCTCAACCGTTGATTTCTTGTGATCGCATTTTCTACCTTGCATCAACGCATATTTTGCATAAAAATACATAAGTTAACTATTTTCATGCGATGGATGCATACGATCGTAATATTATGAACCTAATGCTTTTTGGACGCAATTTTATATATTTTATCAATGCAAACCTTCATTGTTTAATAACTTAGTACTGTAATAACGTGCATTTCTACCCGTTATCAGAAATCTTATGGCTTTGAGCAGAATGTTGACGAACCTTGTGTTTACAAGAAAATAGTGAACAAGACTATAGCTTTCCTGGTACTTTATGTTGATGATATCTTGCTCATTGGGAATGAGACATGATTCTTTGCTGACGTAAAGAGATTGCTAGCATCGCTGAAATGAAAGATTTAGGAGATGCTCAGTATGTTCTTGGAATCCAAATTGTTCGAAAGCGCAGGAACAAACCGCTAGCACTATCTCAAACAATTGACAAAATGTTGTCAAGATATAATATGCAAAATTCGAAAAAGAGTATGTTGCGTTTTAGACACGTAATTCATTTGTTTAAAGAACAATATCCTAAGACAATTTAAGAAGTTGAGGAAATGAAAAGAATTCCTTATGCATCAATAGTCAGAAACTTGATGTACGCTATGTTGTGTACATGCCCAAACATATACTTTGTTGTCGGAATAGTCAGCAGGTTTCAGTCCAACCCTGGACACAGCCATTGGACTGCTATTAAGAACATCCTCAAGTATCTTTGAAGAACGAGGGACTTTATGCTCGTGTATAGTCCTAAAGATTTGATCCTTACGGGATATACACATTCTGATTTTCAGACTAATGTAGATTATGGGAAATCTACTTTAGGATCAGTATTTACTCTAAACGGAGGAGCTATAGTGTGGAGGAGTATCAAAATAGAGTTGCATCGCTGACCCTACTATGGAAGCTGAGTTGCATGTGAATATGAGAGTGGTTCAATATCACCGCTCAATAAGCCTTCCATTTTGGGGATAGAACTAGATAGATAGCTGGGGACATAGTTTTGCAAGATGGAATCCACTCCTACCCATCTTAGGGTTAGCATATAGGTTGTTTCCTTAAGTACTGATTTCTGGGCTTGAACAGAGGGGTCCCAGCCTCTCATGACAGAGAGGGATATGGTTTATTAATTGGACTATAACCCAATTTTTCAATAGAGAATCAGTGGAGACTTAAGGGGAAAGATGTATTTACAGGAGTAAAACGATATTTTTTTGACCTAGTTGTAAATACGTATGATTGGTGAAGGATCGACTTACTGGTTATGGTTAAGTCTAGTGGATAGAAATATATCTATAGTGAGGAGAGGTGCAACTATCGAGCTATAGTGGTATGTTTTGGTAGTTAATGAACATTGATTAATTCAATTTAAAGAGTTTAGCCAATTAATCTCAAATCGTTGGAGCTCATGATCCGTAGGTCCGTAAGGTTCCTTTATTAGCTCATAAAAGATTAAACCTTGGATTAGAATATTGAGTGAATTTGACATGTTTAAAATCAATTTTAAGGTCGGATTATTATATTCAATATATTAAACATTTAAGGTTATTAAAATTAAACGTATTTGGAGAGTTCAAGATATTTAAATATTGATTACATGAATAGGGATTCATGTTTGAATTAGGTGTTTTATCAATTTAATATTTGATATTAAATTATTGTCATTTAATTAATTAATTAAATTCAATTCAATTCAATTTTTGAAATTGAGTTCAAATTATATTTAAATTAGTTTTAAATTAAATATAATTAAAGTTTGAAAAATTGATTAATAGTGGATTTGTCCCATTTTTTGAGTTTAAGTGGGTTTTTTCAACAATGAACACCTAGCCCACTAATTGAGTGCCATTTGAAGTATCAAATGGTTGATTAATTAGTGTTTGCATGCTTAGGTTGATTAAATACTGGATTTTTTTATCAAAATTAAAAAAAAAATGCAATTGAATTTGGAGAAAGAAAATTCAACTGGAAAATTTTCTCTCAAACCCTCTCCAAACCACTCAAAATTTCCTCTCAATTTGGAGTTCCATCACTCAATCCAAGGCTGAGATTAGTAGAGAAGACACTCTTGGTAGTCTACTAAAGAGATTGAAGGTAAATTTCGTAGAGCCTGCAAGGATTAAGTGGTATTCTACAAAGGTTGTAAAACTTGAAACCCTTTTATTTAAAACTTAGTTTTTTTAGCATGCTTGTTACTCTAATTAATGTAATTAAAGTGCTTAATAATTCCGTTAGCTTTCGTATTTTGCATGTTTACTCTATCAATCAAATTAGAAGATTAAATTTATAACATAATTGTCTATAAGGAACCTTTATCTAAGGAAGGTTTTGTCTAGGCTGAGGTATATAAGCTGGTGAAAACGGAATAGCAACCGTACCTGGGAACTGACTTGGAAGGTGAATTAGACAAATATGTTATAAGCATGCAACAAATGATTTAGTTTATTAAAGTGTTTAATGAACAAAATCATTTATTGTTAAGTTATCCAATGGAAGAGTTATATTGGGCAAATTTAACAATCACTTAGAAAAATTAATTAGCCGGATTTACCTAAGTAATAAAACCCAGGTTTCAAAATACTTAGTAAGAGGAAATAGATATGTATGATATATCAATTTTTCCCTCACGTTCTCCCTTAAAGTTCACACCGTGAGACTTATTCTTGACCTTGAGGAACCTTAGAAACGTCCCCCTTGGGATAGTGTTTGCATGGGTCAATATCAAAGTGAATGGAGAAAGCATTTATAGTTAATGGGAGAGGATGTGTGTCGACATGTCCTACGGTCTCCTTCATTGGTTTGCATTGTGAGACCTTCTTGCATAGCTTCGAGGCGTCCTTAGAGTGTCCCCCTTCGAATGTTTTGTGCATTAGGTCAATATCTGGGCGAACTCCAAAACTGGATAGCATTGCTTTAGTTTTTGCCCCACTCGATTTTTCCTTTAGTTGGCTCATTGGGGCAGAACTCGAGGGTCTAAAGTAGAGGGTTACACTTACTGGAAATTGTTAAGCAAGTTAATGATTTCTGACTAAATCGATGATGACTAGTTATTACAGGAATAAGAGTTATTCTGATGTAATAATTGGTTGAGAGTGTCTTAGATCAATGAAGGGGTGACTAACCATCTTTCAGTGGCTTTTATCCTAAATCATTGAAGCATTATTGGAAAAATTAGATGTTAAATTAAGTTCATTAAAATTTTGCTAAATTGATTAGATTTAAAAGAGTTATGCAAAAACCTAATGTAGATCATTTTGTTTTATTTCAGTAATATGTCAAGTTCAATACTTTCATTGTTAGTCGCTTTACATTTGACCAAAACTAATTATACAACTTGGAAAGATTCACTTAAAACTATTTTCGTGGTTGACGACCTTAATTTTGTGTTGACTGAGGAATATCCTCCAGTCGTAACCCTTGATGCAACATGAAGTGTTCGTGATGCATATGAAAAGTGAACGAAGGCCAATGATAAGGCCCAAGTTAATATTTTGACGAGCATACCTGATGTCTTAGTTAAAAGATTTGAGAGCATGGTCACTACACTTCAGACCATGCAATTAGTGCAAGAATTATTTGGGGGAGAGTTCTCACAATTCAAGCTGAATGGGGTTGACTTTGACGAAACCAGTGATGTCAACTCCCTAAATGAACTCCAGTCTATATTGAATGTAAGGGACTAAAAGAGGGGCAAATGTTGCCAACTCAAATGAAGTTTATTAAAGAGGTTTGACCTTTGGGATTAAACTTGGAGTTTATGGTAAGGGGTTTGAAGTTGATCCCACTACTCTCCTTAAAAGGAAGAAATTAATTGACAATAAATCTGATTTTCTTATGTTGGAAACGTGCTTAGTGAAGAATGATGATTCTGCTTAGATAATTGATTAAGGGGCCATTAACCACGTCTATTTTTTCTCTTAAGGTTTTAATCCTTGGAGAGAATTTGAAGCAGGAGAGATGACTCTTCGAGTTGGTACTGGAGAGGTCGATTCCATTGTTGCTATATGCAAGCTCAAGTTATTTTTAAACAAGAAACAATATATGTTATTAGATAACGTATGTGTTGTTCCTAATATCAAGAGGAATATAATTTATGTTTCTTGTTTGATTGAACAAAAGTATTCTCTTTCTTTCTTTCAAAATAAAGTGTTTATTTTCAAGAATGGAATACAGGTTTGGCTTCAAGGGAAAGTAACTTGTATGTACTGTGGTTGCTAGTTACAAAGGCTATTCTTAATACTGAAATGTTCAAAATCGAAACAACTACTAAAAGACCAAGAGTTTCTCTTAAAAAAGTTGCCCACTTTTAGCATCTAAGATTAAGTCACATTAATCTCAATAGGATCAAGATATTGGTAAAAAGTGGACTTCTAAATGGTTTAAAAGAAAACTTTACCTATATGTGAGTCATACCTTGAAGGCAAAATGAAAAAATGACCTTTTACTGGAAAAGGTTATAGAGCCAAAGAGACCTTCGAGCTTATACATTCAGATCTTTATGGTCCAATGAATGTAAAAGCAAAAGGAGGGTATGGATATTTCATCTCTTTCATAGATGATTATTTAAGATATGGCTATCTTTACCTAATGCGACACAACTTTGAAGCCCTTGAAAAGTTCAAGGAGTATAAGGCTGAGGTTGAAAACTTATTAGGTGAAAAGATAAAAACAATTAGATTTGATCGTGGTAGAGAGTATATGAACTTAAGATTCCAGAACTATATGATAGAACATGGAATAACATCCCAACTATCAACCCCTAGTACACCTCAACAGAATGGTGTATCAGAAAGGAGAAATAGAACCCTGTTAGACATGGTTCAGTCTATGATGAGCCATGCTCAACTTTCTGACTCGTTTTGTGGATATGTAGTTGATAGATCTCAAAAAGAGCTATAATATCACACCCCATTACGAGATCACCTCTCAAACTTGAAAGGATGCATGAAGACGGTAAACACCACCCTTTTGTGTTATCTACTGTCCACTTAACCTAGTCTGCTAGATAATTCTTATAACACAGATTGTTAATTTCAAAGTTAAAATTGATTAATTACAACTCTCTATATTAACTAGGTTTACAACATATCTGTGATTCATAATATCTTTCAATTGTCGCAGGATCTAAAGTTTTACTCTGCTAGTGTGGTAGTTCTAACCTAAAGTGGCACTTCTAGAACATCTTCTTCTGCTACCTGGGGGTGGAATAAAACATGGAAAAACGTGAGCTAGAAGCTCAATGAGTGGTGAGCCTTTTTTTTAGGAAACTAAATCTTTCTTTTTGTAAATCTTTGGTCGCATACTCCCTCCAAGTTCAACGCATGCTTGTGCTATGCATTCAACAAGGCTTCCTATGCGTCAATGAGTGTTCCCTATGCGACCATCATGCTTTTGCCCCTTTTTGTTTGTAGCATTGATAACTTGTAGAAATACAAGTTATTTATATCATCTTACTTAGAATATGTGGCAATAGGAAGGAAAAATTGCGTCGAACATAGTAAAATTGGCTTAGAAATGCAAAGATTGTAAAAGTATTGCAAACATACCCGATGACCGCATTGCAATGGCAAAAAGGATGTTCAAACCTTTGTTTTGCAGGTGACAAGTATCACCACATGCGACGATTGCTCATGGACAAAAATATCAACACATTCTTGGGGATTTCTGAAATCATACGACTTTTTCTGATGTACGGCCTGACAAATGAACGTGGAGCAGAGCAGACATTCCCACCAGCCGTGACAGGAAAAAATAACTTTTCAGAGTGGGACCACTAACGCAAGAGGTGCTAAAATCTATAAATAGCAACGCTCAGCATAAGGAGAACACACGAAAAAAGAGATGAAAAAGAAAAGAGAAAATAGAAAAAAGAAGTTTTGTGCAAAGAACACTCTTCTCCCAAGAACTCTCCTGCGAAGAAAGTTCTGCACCTCATTCCTCCACTCATCCATCGCGCCGGCAAGCAAGCAGCTTCGATCGAGATCCGTGCCAAGACATTGACATGCAACTCTCGACTGTTCTTACTTTCTGTTCATCGTTTGTTGTTCATTTTCTGTCTTTCATTCATATCTCTGTAACAAACGCTTTATCTTTACCAATTAATATCACTATCATGTTCATCTTCATCTCTCTGTTCACCATTATGCATTCATCCTTCATTTCTTTCACCATGAGTCACTAAACCTCTAGGGTGTGGGGGAAGGATTGAGCGAGTAAGCCAATCCATGTTGAAAAAGTCAGCTAAGTTTATTTAACGTATGCTCAATGGCATTTTCACCTACAAAAGCAGAAATGAAGATGTTAATCCACCTCTCGAAAGAAGGTTGATAGAATATGTTAACTAAAGCAAGAAGTATTTCTAGAGATGGAAACAACCTTGTGTTTGGAAACGTTTGTCTCTGATCAACATATAAATATGATGATGCAGGCGATCACTGAGAGGTGTAAGCCAAGGGAAGACATAACCTTAGTTTCATCCTCAACAAGATTGAAAAACTTGCGATAATCTTTTCCCTTAACCCGTTTCACTCTGTGTTTCTATCCACAAGACTTGCCATCACATTCACTCATGCACACCTTGCACAATTTCAACCTTATTTACCTGTTTGTTCATTTATCATCGCACTTTACTCCCTAGCATTTCACAATCTTAATTTGTTTACGGTCGCATATATCACTTCCTTTTCGCACAAACATCACAAATCCCTGCGTTCGACCTTGGATCATTCTGAGAAACTCGTGGTGCAATTATACTTGGCTTCATCGCGAGAAAACTTGTGACACGCATAAACTATATGAACGCACCAATTGGCATTTTACAGTAAGCTCTGTAACATAGCATATATCATTGGTTAGCGTGATTAAGATATCGCATATCATTTTTGCATTGGCATTCCATAGGGAACAAGCATAGTTCTCATGACTCATAGCTTAGCTTCCCACATCACTTAAACATCCAAGTTTGTCCAGGCCTCCCGTTAGGGTGCGCTCACTATGCTGTTGTGCGTCTGTGACCTTCCTCCTCTCCTATGCTATTAATCCTACTCTTATTCTCCTAGCATAACTTGGACATTTAGTCAAATTTTGACTCCCAACTACTATACCTCCAACACTTAGTAAGTTTTCTTCTTTGAAGGCATAGTTTACAGACTTAGCCAAATTTTTCCTTCCAAAGTTGGCACTTGATGACATGCAGAAATGCATGTCATCTTAGGCCTTTTACTTAGAATTTTGAAGGTTGTTAGGTAGAATATGTGTCAATCATGTTAGGAATTCACGAGAAAATGAGCTTGCGTCGATCAGCATGTTGAATCTCAGCTAACCTGTTATTTTACGTTATTATGCGTTCAATGTTTTATTTTTGTAGCTAAAAAAGGAAATGGTGCAAACGTGGAAACCGAACCACCATATAGACGACCGCATACAGAGAAATTCTCCATCGCAAAGGCAAATGCATCGATCAATGCATGGATGTTGTGGTAATCAGCCGTACGCGTCTATCGCATGGGAGTTGTGCTCGTCAAGCGATTGTGGTCATCGTGTAGAGTTGTAGTATTAAGCGAACGCAATCATTAAATGATTGCGGCTACACGACAACGCATACTAATGGGATCAACGCAAGGTTGGTGGAATGAACGCATCAACACATCTACCTCGAGAAAAACCAAAAGATGATGCTGACATTTCACCTACCACGCTGTTAGTGGCAGAGGTTCAAAAAGGACTAACATGTCGAACATCAGACCCAGAGCAGTCCAATTAATGTTGTCGGCGATCCAAACTCTATAAATAGAAGCCGATGAGCAGAAATCCATGTTATCCAAGGTTTTCGCCTGAGGTTCGCTTAGGGCGGATCCTTGCGATCCAGACAAATGCATGAGAAGACGCTAAGAGTTCTTCACTCCTGCATCCATTTCGAGTGACGACCGGAGCTAGATCTCGAGAGAGTCAGCTCCACGCCCATCCATGACACCACTGGCACCCTTTGACGCTCATCTATTGAAGCAAAGTATTTGCTTCAACCAATCATTTCATTTTTTCTTTCTTTCTATATTGTACGTTAATACATTTGTGATTAAGGAATTATACAAATTGTTTTTCAATGCATTTTCTCTATTTTCTCGACTCCAATCTCCATCTTCTTTGCTTACATCTTTACTTTCATTGCAACACTTAGTGGGATTGCTTGGGTATTGCATACTAGTCATTGGATTGGGATATGAATGCATGGTCAACCCGGCGAGAGGTGTGCATTGCGTGAGTGTGTGAGTAACCTTATTTGCTTAGTATGAAGCTGCGGCAACACCTGTCTATAGGCTAATGCATTGCTTATCTATGAGTAAAGTCAGCAACAACCAAATTGCCTCAAGGGTAAGTGGTTGTCGCATTAAGCAATGTATGCATTGTTCACTAGAGATAGGAATAATGTTGCGTCAACCAAATTCAATGTGTTACCTTTTGTCCTATGGGTGCATCATTCATCATTAGGCATACTCGAGGAGAGTATTCAAAAACCCAAATCTAAGACTTGAAGAGCGGACTGGAATGCTAGAGAAGAATGGGGATCTTAGAGATAAGCTTTGTTTGCTCCACATCAGCGTATGCACCCTTAACAGATTGATTGCATGAAAGCCAGGAAGTAGGATAAGGGGTTATGCGGCAACCAGGCTCATGCGGCGAGAGCTAGTGAGCTGGTTATGGAGGTCTAGGTAGGCATAAGCTTCTCAGCAATATCGCAGATACACCGCATACGTCCTAGAGTGAGGTTCACGTGTGTGTAGCATGATTGCATGGTTTGCGTTGACTAAGGTTGTCCTTGCGGTCATTCTTAAGGGTTGCAACGAAAGCATCTCCACATTTTATCTATTTTTCCATTCATTTATTTCATGTCAAGTGTTGTTGTATCTCTACCTCTCATGCATATTCTCATTGTGTTGTCTGTTAGATAGGAGTAGGAGTAGGATTAACTTAGCAACCCCTTCAACATTTTTTTATTTAACTGCCACATGCACATCACCGCATACATATAGCTACAAGTCTCTGTGTTCGACCTCGAATTACCTGAGAAACTTGCGTTCATGTTATACTTGGCGTGAGCACAAGAAAACTTGTGACAGGACGCATGGTCATCACATACATTTTTTGGCGCATATTCATTCCAACGCATGACCATTGACGCATAACTAACAACGCATATCTTAAGAACATGCATCGCATACTGCATCTAAGGGATTTTAGTTGTCAAGTAAAATTGACTTCTAATTTCCCGTCATCAGCACTCCAAGCCAATGCCAAGTTTTTAAGGGAATCATTGTCAAGATGAGGGTATCACAAATCCAACGCCCTTAAGAAATGTCATCCTCAAAATTTAACTACCACTTCTAACACATGTACAAAGAGTCACAACATCTCTTAGCTTCATTAATAGACAAGGTTTGTTTACAAGATCATACTTACATTACATACTTCTAGGGTTTTATCCCTGACTTTTATATTTCCAAGCATTTCTCTCTTCTGATTTGGTAAAGGCATAAAATTACTATTGGTTAATTTTGTCCATTAGTTTCCTTTTGCTTAGGAAAAACGTATACGATCATTTAGATAAATCGTGAGGTAGATGATCATTTAGACGGAGAAGCAAATATCGTATAGGCTCTCGGGCGATCGTTTCACGAAATTTTTTGGGCGATTGAAAATATTGAATGCACGATGCAAAATGAAAAACTATTTTCATTTTTAACCCGTCGGTTACCATAACCAATGTTGCCCACTACCCACATCTGAACGTGGAAAAAATGGATTAATTATCATATAATTAATCAATTAATTAATTAATAAATATAATCATATTATATTTATATCCTATTGTTTGATATCACATATCTACTATAGCATTTTCTCCTTTACTTGATATAAATCATATTTATATTTGATTTCCTCCAAAATAATGTATCTCATACATTTAGGCAATTATATCATATATAATTAACCAGTCCAATTATATCATATATAATTGAACTTCCTCTTGTCAATTTGAACATTTCAAATTAACCCAAATACTGGTTCTCGACTTTATCCAAGCTACCCAGGGGACCTAATGGACCTGTGGCTCGAAGCTTCAACGGTACATGAATAGCTGACTAAACTCTTTAGCCACGGGATCCACCATCCGTTAACTGTCAGTGATTCCACTAAAGACCAACAACTGAACTCTTCTTACCACAGATATATTTTTGTGTCCATCAGATATAACAAATATGTGTACGATAAACCTTCACAGATGCTCGTAAGTACAGTTGGGCCAATTTATCCTTTTTCCCTTATAATTACATCTCACTCCTTAAGTACCACTGATTCCTCTAATGAACAATAGAACATAGTCCAACTATGTGTGAACACCTCTCGGGCCAAGAGAAGGTCTGTGGTGCCACATCGTTCAAGCCCGGGAATCAGCCCTTAAGGGAGCTATCTATCTACTTACCCCTGCCTCGGGGAAGGAGTGAATTCCATCTTGTGTACCTGAGTTCCTAGCTCCCAAATCCCACGAATCCCCAAAATGGTAGGTTTGAATCGGTGACCTGGTCACTCGCATCCATACAAATCAAAAGACCGCCCTCAATGGCAGGAGTTCCCAACTCACTCAAGATTGAAGTCATGTTACCTATGGTCATCCTAGTGAAGTGAAGTCTCTGTCATGAACAGTGTTATATAACGAGACGTTAACACTTCGTGGTCAGGTCTTATACAAACTCTTTGTATAGGACACCCCCGCTCGCATGTCCCCAACAGGAATGATCAGAATCAGACCATCTGTGATAAGTCACAACACTTGTGACCATTCCACAAAGCGGGTCGCATCCGTAGCATTACCAGGATAAGGTTTCCCTCCTTTATCCATTTACTACAAACCATTTTGGTTATCACTCAAGACATGATCCACTTCTATGTCACTACATACATGCTTGAGTCACATACAGATAACCAGGGATTTTATGTTTATTGGTTTGTGGTAAAGCAAATAAAACAATTAACCGAGCAAAATACAAGATGTGAAGTAAATATCATATATTAACTTAAATATCATATATTAACAACACAAATGTACATACATATTGTTTACAAACTACAGGACACGAGACTTTAGGGCATCAACCCCAACAATATCCCACTTGTCCTAAAGCGAAGTGAAGTGTACAAAAAAACTTAGTACAAAACAATAAACTAGGGCATAAAAGCCCAATACAAAAAAATCTGCCACTTGTCCTAGTCTAGCTGTGGGCGATGCTGTAGACCCATGCTCCATAGGTGACTCTCAAACACTGTAGCCGTGAGAGACTTCATAAACGGGTCAGCAACATTGTGTTTCGAAGCGATCTGTGTGACGATCACGTCCCCTCGATGCACTATCTCACGGATCAGATGATATTTCCGCTCTATGCGTTTGCCACACCGGTGACTCCTTGGCTCCTTGGAGTTCACTATTGCCCCACTATTATCACAGTAGAGAGTAATGGGCCTAGACATATCTGAAAAAACTTCCAGGTCTGTCAAGAACTTCCTGAGCCAGACGGCCTCCTTAGCAGCTTTGCAAACCGCTACGTACTCGACCTCAATAGTGGAGTCGGCAATGCACCCCTGCTTAGTGCTACGCCACACTATAGCTCCTCCGTTAAGAGTAAAGACTGACCCTGATGTGGACTTGCGAGAGTCCTTATCAGTCTGAAAGTCAGAATCCGTGTATCCTGTANGAGAGTCCTTATCAGTCTGAAAGTCAGAATCCGTGTATCCTGTAAGGATCAAATCCCTCGAACCATACATGAGCATGTAGTCCCTCGTTCTCGGAGGATACTTGAGGATGTTCTTCACTGCGGTCCAGTGACCCTGGCCTAGGTTAGACTGATACCTACTGACTATGCCCACAGTGTAGCATATGTCTAGACGAGTACAGAGTATCACGTACATCAAACTACCAACGACAGACGCATATGGGACCCATCTTATCTCCTCAACCTCTTGAGGCGTCTTAGGACACATTTTCTTAGATAAAATGACTCCATGCCTGAACGGTAGTAGGCCCCTCTTGGAGTCCTACATCGAGTATTTGAGCAACATCTTGTTAATGTACGATGCCTGAGATAGTGCTAGCACTTTGTTCTTACGATCCTGAAAGATCTGTATACCTAGAACAAACTGAGCCTCTCCCAAATCTTTCATTTGGAATTGGGTTGCTAGCCAGTTCTTAACTGCAGTCAATAGACCTACATCATTCCCAATGAGTAGGATATCGTCTATATACAACACTAAGTAGACTACTGAAGCATTGATGATCTTCTTGTAGACACAAGGTTCATCAACGTTTTGGTCTAAGCCATACGACTTGATTGCAGTATCAAACCGTATGTTCCAAGATCGAGACGCCTGTTTCAGTCCATAAATGGACCGATTCAGTTTGCAAACCTTTTTCTCTTAACCTTGGGCTATGAATCCCTCGGGCTGCACCATATAAATGGTCTCCTCAAGATTGCCATTCAGAAAGGTCGTCTTGACGTCCATTTTTCAGATCTCATAATTATAATAAACTGCAATGGATAGGAGGATGCGGATCGACTTTAACATGGCAACAGGCGAGAAAGTCTCCTCATAGTCGACTCCCTCTACCTGGGTATAACCCTTTGTCACAAGTTAAACCTTGAAGGTCTGTACCTTCCCATCAACACCCCGTTTGCGCTTGTAGATCAATATACAACCTATAGGGCGAACCCCATCAGGCTGATCTACAAAATCCCATACTGAGTTGAAATGCATCGACTCCATCTCGAGATCGCATCGGCTTGACCATTTTCTCCCTGGTCAACATCCTCGTTATTGCCTTCCTTATAAAGACAACGGATCTCACTGTCACCATCTACTACATAGCAAAAATTTCTGTGGAAACCAGTAGTGAAGAGGGTGGGTCGCAACCATCCCACTACGTCAGGTTCTCTCAACACTTGAGGTACGAACTGCACCTATCCTGGACCTGCCACTCCCCATCAACAACTCTTGCTTGATGTAAGTCAGCTCTTCAAACAACTCTTGTCTGAAGTTTCAAGTACGTTTTCATTGGAAAGTTAATGCTAACACGACTTGCTTCACGGACTCCGTGCTCCATTACTCCTCTCAGGAAACCGTACATTTGGTTTGAAGAAGCAAACACCCTATTTTTTCTTGTTGGACTCATTAAAATTAACCCCCTCGTTGTCCTTTGGGGTAGCCATACAACAAAAAGCATAACCTCGACTGTCGGTTCCAACTTCTTGGGATTAGCCTCAAGCACCATGCTGCCAAGGGCACCGCCAAATTGCGGAACGTGGACGTTAAACTAAGCTCTTTATGCCCGTTCCACAACTCCATAGGTGTTCTTGCAACACTCTAGAAGGGAACACAGTTGAGTATGTACACCGCAGTCTCCACTGCGAAACCCCAAAACGAGCCCGGTAAGCAAGCGTAACTCATTATCGAGCGAACCATGTCTAACAAGGTATTATTTCTCCTCTCTACTACACCATTCTACTGAGGTGTACCCAGTGCTAAAAGTTGGGAAACGATTCCATGTTCTATCAAATAGTCCTAGAATGCTGAGTCCAAAAACTCTCCACCTCGATCTGATCGAAGTGTTTTAATCCATCTATCCAATGTATTTTCAACTTCATCCTTGAACTCTTTGAACTTTTCAAAGGATTCAGATTTCCGTTGCATAAGATAAACATACCCGTACCTGGAGTAATCATCAGTAAAACTGATAAAATACTCGTAGCCACCTCGGGCTCGCACATTCATAGGACCACAAAGGTCAGAATGTACTAATTCAAGAGGCTCCTTGGCTCTAGAACCTTTTCTAGTAAAAGGTCGTTTAGTCATCTTACTCTCAAGGCAAGATTCGACGCTGGCAAAGAATTTTCTTCTAACTCACTTAGAAGTCCATTCTTCACCAATCTGTCAATCCTATTGAGATTGATGTGCCCTAAAGTAGATGCCAAAGTTGGGAATTTTCTTTTGGAGAAATTCATCGATGTTTTGATTGAGTTACGACAGTTCTGAACATTTCAGTATTATAGAGGGAATTAATGGCTAACAGCCTTAGCACATATAAATTCGATTCCAGATTTGTTGTGCAAATAAAAACACCATCTTTATGAATAAACGCTTTATTAAAATCAAAAGAAATAGTGTATTTACATTGCAATAAATACTTTATAGAAATTAGGTTCCTTTTTAGTTCAGGAACAATATATACATCATTTAAAATAAGAAACCTATTCTATAAGCTAATCTGAGTCCTCTCACTGCCACAACTGAGACGACGTGCCCGGTGCCTACTCGCATCGTCATTTCACCAGCCTTCAGCTGTCGCCAAGATCTAATCCCCTGAAAAGAAGAACAAATGTGGTTAATGGCACCTGAATCAATTATCCAGGAAGAATCATCATTCTCCACTAAAAAATTTTCAAGCACAAGTAAATCACATTTACCTTTATCGGCCTTGGCCTTGGCCTTGACTGCTTTCTTCTCTTTCAGATACCAAGGACAGTTCCTCTTCCAGCGTCCATCTTGGTTGCAATGGAAACACTTTCCCTTAGCAACTTATAGACGCCTCCTTGGGGCAACAGGCGGTGAGTTAGCAGGTGTCTTCCCTTTTCCCTTACCACCCTTCTTCTTCTTCCCCTTTGCAAAGTTAGAAGAGGAAGGTGCAGACTTCGTTCTGGAGGTCGAACCTCTATGGAACGTCCTGGAGGATGAAGCAACATTTGCCTCACCCTTCTACCTCTCCTTACTTTTTAGTAAAGATTGGTATGTCTGCAACTCGTTGAGGAGAGTTGTAAGGTTATATTTTCACTTTGTTAAGAATCACATTATTAACAAAGTGCAGGAAGCTCTCCGGCAAAGAATGTAGGATTATGCTAACCTGGCTGACCTCATTGATGGTAGACCCATTCAACTCCGCCACGTTGAAGTGGACCATCATGTTTAGCACATGTTCACAAACAGAGGTGCCTTCTTGCATTTTGGAGTTGAATATGTATTTAAAAGTCTCATGCATAAGCTGTTCATACGGTTGTCCAAACATCCCCCATAGGGACTCCATGATCTCACGCACTAAGACCATAGGCTCATGTTTCTTGGCCAAGACTTCAAAAAGACTTGCCAAGATGTAGGATCGAGACTTCTCATTCGCCCTTGTCCATCACTCGTATGCCTCTCGAACATTTCGAGCGGCATTTGGAGTTGAAATAGGAGGACAAGCCTTCATGAGAGCAAACATGAAATCCTCGATGATTAGGATCATCGTGATCATGTATTTCCATGTTGAAAAATTATCGCCAATTAGTTTTTCGGCGCTTAACAACGATAAGGTGGTTGTTGCCATTTGAAAATGTTGTTGAAAATACAAACAAAACTTTATTAGATTTTGCTAAACCACTTTTCAACCAATCAGTTTTGCAAAATAGTTTCAAGTACCCTAAGTTATAGACTTCTATTTTGCAATGATGCCCCAGTGAGTCAGGACAAACGCCACCGTGATCAGTTGCCCCTTCTCTAGGATGAGACATTCTAAACTAATAGGCAGAACCAACTCTTGGAACTGAACCTAACAGCCACCATTTTTCGGTCCAGAATTGTTAACCTTTAACTATTCCGCATAAGTGTAACCCCTCGCTTTTGGTGCCAGAGTCCCACCCTAATGCGCTTACTGTAGGGAAAAGACAGATTAGGACAAGGGACTAAGTTACCTTATCCTCATACAAGAGATCAAATAAAGAAATGCACAAAACTGCCATCTTTTAGGGGGACATTCCCAGGGTGCCTCGAGGCGATGTGTAGAAACTTTATTCAGCCTAACGAGGGAGATCGAGGGATGTGCTGTCGCACTTCCCACTCTCACTTACTATAAACATTCTTTCCATCCACCTTGATATTGACCTACCCAAACACCATCTGTTGGGGGGACACGCCAAAGGTGCCACGAGGCCGAGGATAGATCTCACGGTGTGGACTATTTAGGAGAAAAGTGAAAGGTTTAAATGAAGCATCTTATGCCCAAAGTACCTCCTATTGAATGTTCTACCTAGGTATTCATTAACCTAGATAATCCGGCTACTGATTTTAGTCTAAGTCATCTTTTTAATCTCTGCTTATAAACAACATTTGTCTATGAAATATGAATAAGTTCAAGTAGTCACATTTAAACACTTTAATGGACTGTCCTTAACTTGTATGCATGCATCAAATCTATCTATTCACCTTTCCAGGTAAGTTCCCAGGTAGGGGTGTTACGTTTCCTTCAATTTAAATACCCCAGCCTAGACAGAACTCGCCTTAAACAAAAGGTCCCTTATAGATAGATTTGCTACACTTTAACCTTTTATTAGCCAATCTAATCCTATTAAACTGATTAAAAGATTAAAGTCTTAGGGTTGCAAATCATATTAGAACCGTGATCTTAGATCTATGTGATCCAAGTTTTAAACACTTTAAAACCATGAATTAAACCTAAGTGAGCATGCATGTCTTTCTTATTTCTTTTAGTTCTAATTTCTCTTTAACTTTTAAAAAGAAACAACTAAAACCATTACGCACAACGAGGCGTTTATAACATTTATAAATTAACCTATGTGTCATGCTTCATGCAATGTCCGGTCATTACTATATATAACTTTTATATAACGCGTAACAACCAAGATAACATGCTATCATTCACTCTATACTATAACAATTATAATATAAAGATGATGCATGTCAACGCTTTTTATGCATGCATAAATATAACTCTTATATTATATGATGCATGAGCAAGCTTTTACATGATTAAAATCATGTTTCTCTAAATTATAACAATTACAATAAAGAGATGATGCATGACCATTGCAAGGTGAGATTTACTATATGTACATACCATATGACATATAAAACATGCATCACATGTAGTAAACAAAGGATTAATGGACCGGGATGAGCCTTTAAAAAAATGGAATGAAAAACCCTATCTATTACATTTTTCATCGAGCAAACCAATTCATAGGCGAACCAGGTCCTGAACCGCCAGGAGGTCTTCATCGTATAGCAAACGCTAGCAGGTAGACGATCGTTCAGCGCACACTAGACGATAGAAGCATAAGAAAATGATCGCGTAGATGACGAGGATGCTACGAAGCCTGACCGTCCATGCGATCGTGTAGCGCGACGACAGGTAAACAATTTACCTTGAGTTACTAAGCGATCATTTAGTCAGTTACTAAGTGATGAAGCTTGCTGACTTAAATGATCGTCTAGTGTGTGCACTTTAAACGATATACAAGCGCCTCATCTTCTAACCGATGCGAGCAACTTGGTAAACGACTTACCTTACGATGCTAAGAGATCGTTTAGTCAGTTACTAAGCGATAAAGCTTGTTAACCTAAACGATCATCTAGCGCGGGCGCGCATTAAAAGATACTCAATGATCACGTACCCAATCGTCTACCCGATGCGACCAACTCTTGATCGCATTACCCATCGTTTAACCGATGCATTCAACCACGATCGCGTACTCCCTCATCTTTACGATGTGATGGACAGCGATCACGTAGAACTTCTTCTGCACGATGCGATCAACCCTAGATCATCTCCTTCCCTTCCTCGAAGAGCCGCAACGCTTGCCCAGAACTTTGATGAACGACTCAAAATTTCAAATAAACTTTGAATACAAACTCGATAATGATTATTAATACCCAAAAACACAGGAGCCTTTACAAATAACTGCAAATGTAAAAGAATCTTAAACAAACCGAGGCTATTCATCCCGAAAACATCCATTAATCCGGCACATCCAAAACAAATTTAACAATTAAAACAACGTAGAAATGCACCCACCATGAATGTAAATTTCATTTCGTTGCAACAGATGAAATCGGAGTATCAAAAATCTGGCTCTGATACCAATTGAAGGATCTCATACCGAGAGTTCCATGAGCGTGTTCAGTTCGCTCAAATTTCACAGTGACCGAAATACAAATGATATACATTCAACACATACAGTTATACAAATAAATCTAATTATCGGAATGCTCAAAACAAAATAAATAACAGGGAAAGGAATCCATACCAGTTGAAGACTGTCTTCGAACTTTAGAACCCCAATATAGCGGATCCCTCCAATATATCTATCAACACTCGTTGGGAACGTCGACTGCAACAGCATGATCAACACGAACACGAACGCTGCAGCAGAGATGACACCACCACTAATGAACCCCAGGTATTCTCGGAGTGAAAACCCAAAGGGTGGGCTTTGGTGAATTTGGTAGAGGGCGGAGGACAACGAGTCGTGTAGACGATAAGCAAGTAGGAGAGAAAACAACTATTGTATAGCAGAAGTACTTATCGCATAGAGGAGCTACACGATCGTGTATGAAATATTGAACGATCGTTTAGGAAAAACGTATACGATCGATAAATCGTGAGGTAGACGATCGTTTAGACGAAGAAGCAACTATCGCTTAGGCTCTCGGGCGATTGTTTCACGAAATCTTTTGGCCGGTCGAAAATATTGAATGCACGATGTAAAATGAAAAACTCTTTCATTTTTAACCCGTCGGTTACCATAACCAATGTTGCCCATTACCCACGTCCGAACGTGGAAAAAATGGATTAATTATCATATAATTAATTAATTAATTAATTAATAAATATAATCATATTATATTTATATATTATATTATATCCTATAGTTTGATATCATAAATCTATTATAGTATTTCTCCTCTACTTGATATAATATCATATTTATATCTGATTTCCTTTAAAATGATGTATCTCATACATTTAGCTAATTATATCATATATAATTAACCAGTCCAATTATATCATATATAATTAACTTCCTCTTGTCAATTTGAACATTTCAAATTAACCCAAACACTGGTTCTCGACTTTATCCAAGCTACCCAGGGGACCTAATGGACCTGTGGCTCGAAGCTTCAACGGTACGTGAATAGCTGACTAAACTCTTTAGCCACGGGACCACCATCCGTTAACTGTCAGTGATTCCACTAAAGACCACAACTGAACTCTTCTTACCATAGATATATTTTTGTGTCCATCGATATAACCAATCATGAGTACGATAACCCTTCACAGATGCTCGTAAGTACAGTTGGGCCAATTTATCCTTTTTCTATAATTACATCTCACTCCTTAAGTACCACTGATTCCTCTAATGAACAATACAACATAGTCCAACTATGTGTGAACACCTCTCGGGCCAAGAGAAGGTATGTGGTGCCACATCGTTCAAGCCCCGGTATCAGCCCTAAAGGGAGTCATCTATCTACTTACCCCTGCCTCAGGGAAGAAGTGAATTCCATCTTGTGTAACTGAGTTCCCAACTCCCAAATCAGACGAATCCCCAAAATGGTAGGTTTGAATCGGCGATTTGGCCACTCGCACCCATACAAATCAAAGGACCGCCCTTAATGGCAGGAGTTCCCAACTCAATCAGGATTGAGGTCATGTTACCTATGGTCATCCTAGTGAAGTGAAGTCTCTGTCCATGAACGGTGTTATATAACGAGACGTTAACACTTCGTGGTTAGGTCTTATACAAACTCTTTGTATAGGACGCCCCCGCTCGCATGTCCCCAACAGGAATGATCAGAATCAGACCATCTGTGATAAGTCACAACACTTGTGACCATTCCATAAAGCGGGCCGCGTTCGTAGCATTAAGGATAAGGTTTCCCTGCTTTATCCATTAATTACAGACCATTTTGGTTATCACTCAAGACATGATCCACTTGTATGACACTACATACATGCTTGAGTCACATACAGATAACCATGGATTTTATGTTTATTGGTTTGTGGTAAAGCAAATAAAACACTTTGACCGAGCAAAATACAAGATGTGAAGTAAATATCATATATTAACGACACAAGTGTTCGTACATACTATTTACAAACTACAGGACATGAGACTTTAGGGCATCAACCTCAACAACTTAAACATGTATATGAAGACATACAGGTGGATCATGTTTAATCGATAACGTAAATGGTCTATAGTATATGGATAAGATCGGGTACCTTATCCTAGTGACCCTACGAATACGATGCACTTTGTAGATGTTATAACTATTGTAAAGCTCTACAAATGATTTGATCCTGATCATTCATGTGGAGACATGTGAGCGGGGGTATTTTATACAAAAGGTTTGTATAAGTCTGGACCATAAAATGTGTCACACCCCCTTCCAGATGACCCTCTTAATCAAGGAGAGAATGTGATGGCAGTAGTTACCAATCTCTTTTATAGCACTTACTACCCATCTGAACTTCCTAACCTGCTTAAACAACCATGGATACATTACATCACTACATACAACTCTTAACATGGTTTAATAAAATAACCTGAGTAACCAGGGTTCAGCAAACATATTGCATACATAACATAAGAATAGATACCAAAACCTAGTGGGTCCAAAACTTCTTACTAGTCCCTAAATGTGCACAACACATATATACAAACATTTTTAAGATAAACACCTAATTCACTTCTGACTTAAAGCTTTAACTCGAGTCTTTGAGTGGTAGAGTAACTAACCTCTGGGGAGATGACCACTACCTTTGGAAGACAAAACATTTGAAAGGATGAGCTACTAGCCTAGTGAGTGACCATATAAAACATATGTACTGAAAATTACTAAGTAAACTCATACTTAAAACTTTAAACATGAAACTGTTGAAAAACATTAACTGACATAATCCTTAGTTGAGAGAGAATCATTTTGCTCAATCCCTCAACGTCAATCCTTAATTGGTGTGGGGTACTCTTAACACTACCGACGCCAACTCTACCTATGTGCACATGGTAATAACTAAGTATCATCATACCTTAGATACTAAGGCCCAGATACCTTCTCAATGTCCTTCAATATTAGGTTCATCATTTAAACATTCCCAGATACCTTCTCAAAGTCCTTTAGTGTCGGATTTATAATAATCTTCATAAACTCATACTTCGAAATAAAGCATACCTTAAAATCATAAGTAACATAACTCATTTGCTTAAACATATTACCTTATAACATGAACAACTAATGCATGCTTCATAATATAAAGTATAGAAATACTTAAATCACACTCTCATAGGACTTTAAACTAAGCATTCGCTTAGAAAAATCTTGGAAAACTAGTTTGCTTGGAAATTATCATATTCACACTTAGAAGTAAAAGCAAGTATGAAACTACTAAATAAACACATGTTCATCAAACATTTAGAAAAAATTTGGTTTTTGTCACTCACAGCCTTGGGCGTTCTTTCTAGGGTTGATAAACCTTCCCTATTGGCTTTAACCCTGAGGAAATGATAAGCATGTTTGGCCAATGCTATTAGACCCCTTGTGAGACTAACTCACTTAAACATGCTTAACATTTAACTTAAAACATCATTTCTATATCAACGCATACGTCGTCCATGCGTTCAACACTTAGAAAATTTCTTGGGTGAAATTACTAAGCTATGTGGCCACCAAGCCACACTATGTGTTAGCACACACCCCTTCAACACGGTCGCACGCTACAACGCACACCCAGCACGCCTGCGCTCTGCACCTTGCGTGCATGCTCGTACAGAACTTACATGCAACCTTGCACTCACCTTGCCTTTACGCACGCCTGCAGCCTGCCCAGTTGAGCAGCCTGCTTGCTCAATGGTTGTATCTACCTGCTTATTCAACCAAAATTTCTAGATTTAAATTTGAGCTCGAATAACTCTTTTTCTAGACCTTATTTTGAAAATTTTTCTTCTATAAACTTGTTTATAAATGTCTTAACTTGCTTACCTTAAAATCTAAGCTTCAAATTCTTCTTGGTCTATCCGAAAACCTTTAATCTTTACACCTTGCTCTAAATCACCCGAGAGCTTGACCTTCTCGAGGCAATCTTTAGATTTCAACTTGATATCTTAGAAGTTCTTTTTCCGGTAGCCCTAGAGCTTCATCAGCATTTATCAAACTTCGATTTGGCTCTAGAATCTTCCCTTTTGCATGAGTAGAATGGCTAAACTGAATGCTTGAAGAGAAAGTTTCCCTTTTATACTAAGAACTGCATGTCTTACTTCATCCTTAGATTGTCAACTCGCCCACTAAGTGGGTTTAACTTCCCTAATCTCAACAGTTGACCCACTTAGGTCGGTGATTAAGTTGAGAGCTTCCTCTAATCACCAATGCAAGGCTTTTAAACTATCGCATAGCTCAACGCCTAACTCATCGCTTAGCATGCACGCATAGCCTCTAACCCAACTAGCGCATGCTCATGCTCCTATCTCTATCGCATGACTCATGCCTCGCAAGCCTTACCTTGCTACGCACAACCGAAAAGCTTCCTTTAACCTCCATCTCATGCTTCAGCCAACGCATACACAAACTATCAAATAGGCAACACTCATCACATAGCATCACCTTAGCCATCGCTTAGTCAGCCCACACATAGGTTTTACCTTTCATTAACGCACGGCTAATGCCTCATCTAACCTCCTTAATCGCATAGGGCTATCACCCACCTAGGCTTCGGCCTTCAACGCATCTTGACATCAATGCAGCTCATACTTAGCCACATTCTTCACCTTCCCTTGCACACATTCAACCTTCTACCTGAGAGCTCTATAACTCAACACTTAGCAAATTTTCTTCTTCCCTTCCATCTTAAACCTTTTCCCTATAATCATATTACTATCATAAGTTAACCGTACTTAATATATTAATCAACATACTTAAGTAGGGAAATCCAGGTAGGGGTTTACAATTTACCTCCCCCTTATAAAAATTTCATCCTCGAAATTTTGCTTCAAGTTTGCTAGTTGAATAATTGAGGGTATCTGCTTCTTATTTGTTCTTCAGTCTCCCAGGTGGCTTCCTCAATCTCATGGTTTCCCCAAAATACATTTACTAATGCTATTGTTTGTTTCTCAGTACCTGCTTCTTTCGGTCAAGAATTTCTACTGGTTCTTTTTCATCAGTTAGATTTTCCCTTAATTGTACTGTTTGTTATGATAACACATGAGTTGGATCTGGTACATACTTCTTCAACATAGACACATGGAAGGCATCGCGAATCTAAGGCAATTCTGTTGGTAAAGTCAATCTATATGTTGTTGGGCCACTCCAATATCTCGTATGGGCCAATATATCTCAGACTTAGCTTACCTTTTCTGCTAAACCTAAGTATTCCTTTCTAGGGAGATAATCTAAGGAATACATGATCACCTATTTCAAATTCCAGATCTCTTCTTCACTTATCAGCGTAACTTTTTTGTCTATCTCAGGCTGTTTTCAAATTTTCTCTAACTAGCTTAACATTATCTGAAGTTTGTTGTACCAGTTCCGGCCTTATCAACTTCCTTTCTCCAATCTCATTCCAATAAAAGGTCTCCATCAAGACGCAATCGGGTATCCCGATATGAAGGCAAAGTCCTTCACCAATCTCCTAAATCGCACCCAGGCGGTGCTAAGGGTCTCGTCATCAATTTGTTCGAAGTTCAACACGTCCTTCCGTCGCTTTGCGTTGACAGCCGGAGGGAAGAACTTCTTCACGAACCATTCAACCAACTAATCCCATGAAATAATCTCATTTGGCTCCAGTGAGTGAGCCCACCTCTTGGCTTCATCCCTCAAGGTGTAAGGGAAGAGATATAATCAAATGCCCTCAGGGGTAACGTCAGGTATTGAGAAGTTGCCGCACATCTCGACAAAGTTGGTCAGGTGGGCATGTGCGTCTTCACCTTGCAAACCCCCAAATTGCCTTACGTTCTGGATTATTTGAAGCATAACCGGCTTGATTTCGAATCTTGCGTTCTCCTCGACCATCGGCCTTGAAATACCAAGCAAAAAATCATATAAATTGGGCACCGTGTAGTTCCTCATAGGAATGTTGTGGTCAGCAGCAAGGAAAACTAGATCTTGCGCTGGTCGTACTGGCCTTCGATCTTTCGCCTCGCTCGATTCTGGCGTGCTCTAGTGCAAAATGTGCGCTCGATCTCTGGGTCAACTTCGAATTTTGGTTCAGTCCTAGTACTCATAAACTGTCAGACTGCTCTCCGCGTTGAACCAGTACAAAGAGATTTGTCCTGCAAAATATCACAAACATACTCAACAATAACTGTTACCAATCCCCGGTAACGGTGCCATAAACTTGTAAATACAAAATTTATCTTATATCACTCAATGCATGGATGATTATAACACAAGTTGATCCCCGACAACGGCACCATAAACTTGTTGACATAATTTTTGATGATGTGATGATATGCAATACTACTTCTAGATGTATGCGTTATTAATGGAATGCTTGTAGTATGCTATGCGTTGTCACAAGTTTCCTTGCGTTGAAACCAAGTATAATTTCACCACAAGTTTCTCGGAGTGATCCGAGGTCGAACATAGGGATTGCGTAGTTAATGTGTTACGTTTGTGATATATGCGACCGGGGGTTTTTCCAATTAATAAAAAGTTGATTTATACATGTATTTAAAATTGTGGTAAAGTAAAATATGCGGTAAAGTAAAATATGCGGTAAAGTAAAATTGGGGTAATAAAATGCGGTAAAAGTAAACCTAAGCTAATATGATACAAGATACAGGATACTGATACATGATACTGAGATTAAGACTGACTGTGAAGATTATACAAAGGGTCGTGTTATGCGGTGGCAAGTCTTTATGTATGGAACAGAAATAGAAAGGTTAATTAATATAAACATCGCAAGTTCATTAATTGCATTAAAGATATAACTACGATTTCGCATTCCCTTGGCGTACACCTCTTAGTGATCGGCCGTGTCCCACATTCTCTTGGTGAAACAGGGAAGAACGTAATGAAACACAATGTTGCTTCCATCTTTCTGAAGTACTTTTCGCTTTAGTTAATGCATTCTTCTAACCTTCTCTCACAGGCAGAATGGCATCTTCACTTTTGCCCTCACAGGAAGATGGCATCTAGCATACTTAGCTAAACATATTCATTCCTTTAGCATATATTTAATTACTTATTTATTCATTCTAATTACCAGGGATTAGGAAAACATCATGGAGAAAGCGATTATTGGGGAATGGAAATAGATAGAAAGATGGAGGTAAAATGATCATGACATTCAATACTAATATTTAGCGTCTTGATACATGGTGGGAATGATAGAGATTAAGAAGATTAATACAATTGATGATAAGAGATAGAAACAAAATCAGAAAAGTGCCAACGTCTTGACACAGATCTGGATGGTATGCTTTTGTCGGCGAGATGTGAGGATGAATGGAAGAAGAGCTTCCCTCTCAAGCTTGCTCGTCCGGTAGATGTGACCTTGGTACAGAGCTTCACGGCGGGGATTGAAAGGATTCCCCTGAGACTCACCTCTCGCCTTGTCTCTTAATCTTCTCGATCTTCTCTATCACACTCAGAACAATCTTTCTCTTAATATAACAAATATCAAATATGCACGTATCAATATCTTCTCATAAAATTTTAGAGGCTATTATATAGCCAACTTGACTCCTTCGCAGTGTGGACCCCACTTATGTTATGGTAGCTCCGGAAATGGTGGAATGAATATTCCTTTTATTACCCCGATCAATCCCGTCAGAAATGCATAACGGTCAGCTGTACACGTGTCTTGGATCCTCTGCAATTGCGTTGCCTCTTTGCATCCTCGATCTTTGCCCGCATCAGTGATGGTTTTTTATTACCGCATGCGGTTAGATTGCGTTGATCGCTTAGCTCTTGATCGATTGTCGCATGCACCGTCATTGCGTTGATCGTCTATTCATTCCTAAATGAAGTCGCGCAATGCGACATAGATGCATATTTCTTTCTCTTGAGCCATGAACGCATGCGGTGACTTGATTTCCTGCAAAACAGACTTGAAATATTCTCTTCTATCATCGCAATGGTTCAGTAGTGTGTATTGACGACAATTTATAATTCTTTGCATTTCTTAGCTAATTTCCATACAATTGACGCAACTTCCTTTCTTTTGGCCGCAATTTTAAATAAAGCAGTATAAAAAACTTGTATTTCTACAAGTTATCAATCATCACCGCAACTTCCCCTTCCACTGCCGCATGTTGATGACCCACGCAATTTGGGTGAAGGCACTTCTGCCTAACCCCAAAACGTCAATGGCGAAACATCGCAGGCACAACCTACCATGACCTCCTTAGCTGTTGAACTAGCAGATATGCAAACCCTTCTTGCCCAACAACAAGAACTCTTCTCCCAATAATATGGCCTTCTTCTACCAGAGAATAGATGCGGTAAACGAGTGAGTAGGAGATTTACAACACAATGCTGCCATGACAAGGCAGGTGATGATCAATAATCAATGCAACATCTACACGATCCACCTGAACTAGAGGCAACTAACGGAGCGCGACCATGAGTACTTTAACTTCTTGACAGCGTATCTTCATGGTCCCATGGTGCCTCCACAACTCCAGTAGCATCTACACTTCGAAGAAGCTCTTCGCGTAACTCATCAAAATCCTCTACCAGAACCTCCTCCTCCTCAATAACTTTACATTTTTTTTATTGCGGTCATTCTTTTATTTATAACTTCATTTATTATTTTTCTATGTATAGAAGCCAATTCTTTGATTCTTTGTACATGCAAAAAATTTTGTATTGCGTTAATTATAATTCCTTGTATACTTAGTTAATTTTCAATACAACTAAGTAATAATTCTATCCATATGTGATAGCCTCTTCTTTATCATCCTTCGTCATTATCTGCGATATTCTTGATCTTTTACTTTGCGTTATTCATTGCGCTGCCATGATGTATAATATGCATACACTTGGTAACATATCCCACACTTTGTATTTTCTAACTAACACTTAGTTAATTCATAGCTATAGCAATACTTTACTTTTTATCCTTCAAAACTCTGCTCAAACCTTCTTTTTGAAATTTTGTCTAAGTGTTTGTCTATTCTGTCCAAACAACGCAATGAAGACCTTGCACATCTCTAAATTTAGGGGTGGAGAAGGTCTGAGCAGATGAGATCAAGTGATGCGGTCATTAAGAAAAATAAGTTCATTATTATTAAAATAATAATAATAATAATTTTCATATAAACTTCAATGTCAGCGCAAGGGAAACTCCAAAAACAATCCCAACCTGATAAGAGTTAAGTTGTGAAAGGAGCCTGCTCATAGGTGGATATCCGCATGACACCCGTGGGAGCAAGCCAAAACGAAGGTGGGTTTCCAAGAACAACGCAATATGAAAAGAGAAAAATGAGAAAGAAAAGGAAAAAAATAAAAGAAACCAGAGACAACTCCTCTAAAATTCAAGAGTTAAAGTTGAGATTGGCACACAACCGTAGTTGGTGTTCGCATGACACCGTGGAACAAGCCAAAACGAAGGTGTCACCATGATCAACAGTCTCTAAATAAATGACGCAAAGTTTGACCACCGCATCCAGACGCATCAAGTTGTTCTAACAAGAAGAGGTAAACATTCTTTTTAAAACTAGAAAAGCAATTTTTTAGCAGAAATTTGTAGTATAGAAGAATAACGTAGAGCTTTGTTAGGATTATTTCAAGGATGGAAGAATTGCGATGTTAAGTAATGTGCCTAGGTGAGCATTTGGAGCAACCAATCGACGCAAAATTTAGGATAGAAATTGAGCAATATTGCCTTAGTAGAAGATATGCTTGAGGACAAGCATATATCTAAATTTGGGGTATGATAACTCGTAGAAATACAAGTTATTATACTGTTTTATTTAGATATTGCGGCCAAAAAGAAAGGAAAGTTGCGTCAATTGTATATAAATTAGCTAAGAAATGCGAGAATTATAAATTGTCGTCAATACACCCACTGACATCATTGCGATGGTAGAAAAGAATGTTTCAAGTCTGTTTTGTAGGAAATCAAGTCACCGCATGCGTTCAAGGCTCAAGATAAACTGAACAATGCATCTACGTCGCATTGTGCCCATCATTCAGGAATGAATAGACGATCAAAGCAATGATAGCACATGCGACAATCGATCAAGAGCTAAGCAATCGACGCAATCTCAACCGCATGCGGTAATAAAAAACAACACCGCATGTGGGAAAACGATCGAAGATGTGAAAGAGCAACGCTATTGCACAGGATTCTGATGCGTGTACAGCTGACCGTTATGCATTTCTGATGGGATTGATTGTGTAACAAAACGAATATTCACTCCACCATTTCAGGAACTGCCTTAACAATAAAGTGGGGACACAATGCAAAGAGTCTAAGCTTAGCTTATAAATAGCTCCGGCCATTGCACTGAAAAGGGATGCTTGAATATAGAGAAAAGTGTATATACTGATCTGAGAGAGAGACTGGTTGAGCGACTAATCAGAGTAGATCCAGGAAGAATTAAAAGACAAGGCCGAGAGGTGAGTCTCCGGGCAAAGAATCCTTCTGATCCCCGCCGTTAAAGCTCTGTACAAAGCTCACTTCTACCAGACAAGCAAGCCTGAGAGGGAAGCTCTTCTCTTCATCCACTCCACATGCTGGCAAGCAAAACCACCATCCAGATCTGTGTCAAGACGTTGACACTCTTCTGTATTTGTTTCTATCTCTTCATCATCAATTGTATCTTCTTAGTTTATCTTCACACCATGTATCAAACGCTTAATTCTATAATTAAATGTTATGATCATTTCTATCTCCATCTCTTTGCCTATTTCCGTTCATCCATATTTCACTTTCTCTACAATGTTTTCTTAATCCCTTGGATAATTAGCAATAATTGAGCAAGTAAATTAATTGGGTTAAGGAAATAATTAAGTTTAGTCAAAGCATGCTAGGCGACATCTTCACCTGGGAGAGCAGAAGTGGAGATGCCATTCCGCCTATCGAGAGAGGGTTGGAAGAATGCATTCACGAAAGCGAGAAGTACTTCCATAGATGGAAGCAACCCTGCGTTTACCACATTCATCCCTGTTTCACCATAGAGATATGGGAACACGGCCGATCACTGAGAGGTGTACGCTAAGGGAAAGTGGAACTGTAGTTGTATCTTTAACGCAATTAACAAACTTGCGATGTTTATACTGATTATTCTTTCTCCTTCTGATTCATCCATCAAGCCTTGCCTTCGCACACAAAGATCCTTTGTATAAACTTCACAGTCAGTCTCGAACTCAGCATCATGTATATCATGTATCTTGTATCTTGCATCACGTTAGCTTAGGTTTATTTTTATTGCAATTTATTTTATTACCGCAACTTTAGTTTATCTGCACAATTTTACTTTACCGCAATTTAATTTCCTGTAAAAACACACACTTTATTAATTGTAAAAACACCGATCGCATATATCATAAATGTAACACACTAATGACAACAATCCCTGTGTTCAACCTCGGATTACTTTGAGAAACTTGCATTGGAATTATACTTAGTTTCAGCGCAAGGAAACTTGTGACAATGCATAGCATACTACAAGCATTTCAGTAATAACGCATACGTCCAGAAGTAGTATCACATAAAGTGTGCATGAGCAACAACATAGTATAAGATTACATTTCAAGTCAACACGTTTATGGCACCGTTGCCGGGGACATGAACTTGCATTACATCCATCCATGAGTAGTGTGAATAATCGTACTTAGTATAAAATACATTTCAAGTCAATAGAAATGCGATCCAAAGAAATTAATGTCCAAGCGCATTAAGAGATTGCATTGACGCAAGGCTATGCGATCATTTGCGTTCGCAAATATCTGCTCAAGAAGGTTGCCACATAGAGCTGGAGCATCATGGTGGGCACATCTGGGTGAAAAGCGTAATAAATCACGATGGGACAGAAAGCTAATGACGGTCGATTTCAAATTAAGTTAACATGCCGTTAACGACCTACTGTAGCAAGTACACTTAACTTTTCGATGACAAATATTCAGCGCATCAGACAGAGAATTAATGTCATCCCATCAATACAATCATAAGAGAGAAGAACCCTTTCACCCCGAAGCTCTATAAATATTGAAGGCCACCTTCAGTGAAGAAGCTCGCTCAGTTTACAGAATTAACCATATAGATAGAAGTAGCCTTGTTCATAGTTTTTCTTTTACTTAGAAGGCGGAAATGAGTGAAAGGAGATTACACCGAGAGATCGTCCCAGTGAACTCGAAAGAGTGCTGGGAGTGTCGAGATCAGAGAGAGGGCCAACTCTTGCGGAAGCAAGAACATCTTTTGAGCAGAATAGGGATAACAGTGTAAAAGCCTTGGCAAGCAAAGAATTGCTATCAGGCTCTCTACCTTTATTTTCCATTGTCATTTTGTACTCTGAACTTATTTATAGAAATGGAAGTTGCATGTTTATATCTGTTTACTCTCTTTACAGTATGCATGAGTAGCTAAATCTATTGAATGGGTTGAGAAGCACTTAGCTGGCATAACTCAAGATCTTCATTCTATGTGATTATCTCGTATTATGTATATGTCAATCGTCCATTAGAGATACTCGGGAGGGTAGTCTAGGATAGAATCTAGGCTTGAAAAAGTCAGATTAGAATCTAGGCTCGGGAGAATCAGGTTAGAAATGCATAATCAAGAGGTAAAATCTTAGGAATAAGCTCTTTTTGCGATTAACGCATTACATGCATCCTAGAGATAGGTTATGATTGTATGCGGTCACCTTGTCCTTGTGTGCATCTTGCATCATCGCATAGGCAAGAAGTAGAGACTTAGGAATAAGCTCTATAGACACTATCGCATTCATCGCATGCGTCCTAAAGTTAGGAGCCATCGCATTTTCATTGGAAAATGATTTGTTGTTGCATGAGTGTAGCGTGATTGCATAACTTGAATGAATTCTCGGGAAACGCTAGCTAAAGACCTTCTCAACCCGTTCCGTCACATACTCGGTGTTTCTGTCACAAAATTACTCTTTTCTCAAATTCGTCGCATTCTTTTTATACCTTAAACAACAAACCAACCAAACCATTGACTTAATTGTTACCGCAAAGTGATCTAAAAATTACCACTGCATATTGTTTTCCTTAGTCCCTAAGTTCAACCCTGGGCTTACCAGGCAACTCAGTTGGATTTATACTTGGATCTTACTAAGAAAATTTGCATGCTCAATGCATCTTCCACCAACGCAATCCTTACCATTATTTCATCGCATAAAATAATGCATCAGGTACCCAACCTCATTCATGTACCATAGATCATTTTGACTATATACTCGAACTTGATCCACTCTTATGTCTCCATATAAAGTTCAAGTACTCATACAATAGTCATGGGTCTTAGTTTATTAGATTTAGATATTCATACAATTTATGAGATCAATAACAAGTATATTGATAATAGAAAATGTTTATTATTTAACAAACTGCGAGTTTTTAGGACATAAAACCCAACAATACTCCCACTTGGACTAAAACTCCAGTGGATCAATATATACAATTATATACAATGTTGAGTTTACATGGAGAGAATAAAATGTACAAATACAATAAACTAGGGCCTTACAATACCCACAAATTCTCCCACTTGCCCTAGTGATACAAAACTCGTAAACCTAGTCCTATTAGGTGACCCTTGAACACTTTAGTCGAGAGGGCCTTCATAAATGGATCAGCTATGTTTCTTTTACTGGTTCGCTTGCAGCTACCAATACAACTCTGCTTGATGCTCCTCCATACAACTGCTCCTCCGTTAAGAGTGACAACTGACCCCGAAGTTGATTTCCTTGAATCAATATCGGTCTGAAAGTCAGAATCAGTGTATCCAGTAAGGATCAGATCCTTAGAACCATACACGAGCATATAATCTCTCGTTCTCCGAAGATACTTGAGAATGTTTTTTACAACAGGCCAATGGTCATGACTAGGATTGGACTGAAATCTACTGACAATTCCTATGACATAACATATATCGGGACGAGTACACATCATTGCATACATCAAACTCCCAACTGCAGATGCAAATGGAATTCAATTCATCTTCTCAACTTCTTGAGGTGTCTTAGGACTCTGTTCCTTAGATAGGTGAATTCCATACCTGAAAGGTAAAGATCCTTTCTTGGAATTTTGCATTTTATACCTAGACAACATCTTATCTATATAAGATGCTTGAGATAAAGCTAATGTTTTGTTCTTGCGATTCCGAACTATTTGGATTCCAAAAACATATTGTGCTTCTCCCAAATCTTTCATTTGGAATTATGAAGGCAACATCAACTAGATATTTTACCTTATTCCCAATGAGTAGAATATCATCAACATACAACACCTGAAAAGCGAAAGTTTTGTTGACGATTTTCTTGTATACACAAGGTTCGTTAATATTTTGTTCAAAGCCATAAGATTTGATTGCAGCGTCAAATTTCATATTCCAGGATCCAGAAGCTTGTTTTAATCTATAAATGGATCGATTAAGCTTGCAAACCTTTGCTCTTGACCCTGCTTTATGAACCCTTCTGGTTGAGACATATAGATACTCTCTTCAAGATAGCCATTCAAAAAAGTTGTCTTGACATCCATTTGCCATATTTCATAATCATAAAATGTGGCTATGGACAAGATTATTCTAATAGATTTTATCATGATAACTGGAGAGAAGGTTTCTTCAAAATCTAACCCCTCTCTTTGGGTAAACCTTTTTGCCACAAGTCTAGCTTTGTAGGTCTGTACCTTACTAGTTTGGTCTTGTTTTCTCTTGTAGATCCACTTACAACCGATGGGTTTTACCCCTTCAGGTTGATCTATAAGATCCCAGACAGAATTAAAATACATAGATTCCATTTCAATGTCCATGGCTTTAATCCATTGGTCTTTGTCCACATCATTTATTGCTTGATTAAAAGACAATAGATCCTCTAAACCATCATCTGGTATGATGACTTGAGTTTCGGTTAAACCCATGTACCAGTCAGGCTTTTGGACAACCCTCCCACTACGACGAGGCATTCTCAACTCTTGAGAAGAATGTGAAGTATCAATTTCATCAATAACTCTTGTTGACGGACCTGTTCTATCAACAACTCTTGTTGAAGGACTTGCTCGATCAACAACTCTTATTAATACATTTGTCGTTTCTCTAGACATTTCTTCTATTACTAGCTTACTGCGAGGTTGACGGTTCTTTACATAGTCTTCCTCCAGGAAAATTGTATTTGTCAACACAAATACCTTATCTTCCTGAGGATCATAAAAGAAACCACCTTTTGTTTTTTTTAGGTAGCCTACAAATAGACATACTTTTGAACGGTGTTCCAACTTTTTAGGATTTTGCACCAACACACGTGTTGGACAACTCCAAATTCTGAAGTGATATAAATTTCCTTTATGTCCTCTCCAGAGCTTGTAAGGTGTTTTAGAAACACTTTTTGAGGGAACTATATTCAAAATATACACCGCAGTCCTAACTGCGTGTCCCCAAAAAGAATTTGGTAACTGAGCGTAACTCATCATGGAACGAACCATGTCCAGGTTTTGTTTCTCCTCTCTGCCACACCGTTCTGCTGAGGTGTGCTAGGGGCTGTGAATTGAGACTGAATTCTATGTTCTATCAAATAGTTATGGCATTCTATGTCCATATACTCATCACCTTGATCCGATCGAAGTGCTTTAATCTTTTTACCTAATTAGTTCTCAACCTCAGCCTTATACTCTTTGAACTTTTCAAAAGTTTCAGACTTTTGGTGAATTGGATAAACATGCCCATACCTGGAATAATCATCTATAAAGTTGATGAAATATTTATACCCTCCTCTTGCTCTAACATTTAGAGGCCCACAAAGGTCTGAGTGGAGGTTCTTTGGCTCTAAGACCTTTTCTAGAAAAAAATCTTTTTGTCATTTTACCCTCAAGACATGACTCACATGGTGGTAATGAACTGTCTTCCAACTTGTTTAGATGACCGTTCTTAACCAATCTCTCAATCCTGTTGAGATTTATGTGACCCAGTCTCAAGTGCCAAAGATAGGCATTTGGAGAAATCTTTATTTTCTTATGAGTCCAGCAGTTTTAAACATCTCTATGTTCAAAATAGCTTTGACCTCAGTTGGTTTTAACATGTACAAGTTATTTTCTAATTTTTCAAATCTGTTTATTTCCCATTTTGATGAACACTTCACCATTTTCGAAACAAACTTTATAATTTTGTTCTAGCAAACAAGAGACGAAAATTAGATTCTTTTTCATAGAAGGAATATAATATACATATTTCAAATAAATGTACTTATCTCTTATAAATAACTTTATATCTCCCACTGCTTTGACTGAAACAATCTCCTCGGTCACTACCTTAAAAACTGTTTCACCTTGTATCAACTGTCTCTAGGAACTTGTTTCCTGTGAGATAGTACATACATGATTAGCGGCACCTGAATCAATTATCCAGATTTTATCGTTTTCCACTAAACATGCTTCGATAACAAGAAAATCATATTTATCTTGTTGTTTGAATTGTGCATTCTCATCTACATAATTCATAATTTCATATGAGTTGGGAGATAGAGGATGATCCTCTGTCAAAATTCTGTTGGTATAATCAACTGTTAGTAATTTGTTTGTTGATTTGATTTTACTGTTATGTACATCGAAAGTGAGTATACTAGAATTCGACATGCTGATAAAATTCAAACAAATTCTATTTAACAAATTGTAACTAAATCCAAAATAAAGTTTTAGCAGAAAGTAATAATGTACCCATAATCATTATTCATTTGCAATGATATTTTAGTGAGTCAGAATATGTGTGATAGCTTCTAGAAATACAAGTTATTTATACTGTTTTATTTAGATTATGTGGCAAAAAGAAGGAAAATTTGTGTCGACAGTATAAAAATTGGCTTAGAAATACGAAAATTGTAAAGTGTCGTGAACACACCTGTTACCCCATTGCAATGGCAAAATGAAATGTCTAAGTCTTTGTTTTGCAGGAAATAGGTCACTGAATGTGATAATCGCTCGAGGACAAAAATGAACAACGCATCCACACAGCATGCGGCAATCGATCAAGAACGAAAAAGATCAACGTAATTGCAGCGCATGCGACGATCAATCATGGATTCAAGCGATCAATGCATTTCCACTGCATGCGGTAATCACTAAAAGATCAAAACAACTACATCGCATGCGATGATCGATCAAAGATGTGAAGAGCAACACATTTGCATGGACTTCTGACAAGTGTACAACTTTTCTGTTGTACGATTCTGGCAAATTGATCGTGGAGCAGAGCAGATATTTCCACTACACCATGGCAGGAATTATCAGATTTTCAAAGTGGGATCACTAATACAGGAGCCAAGGTCTATAAATAGCTTCATCGTATTCAATGTAAAGGAGGCTGGTTTGAAGAGACAATCTAGAGAAAATCTGGGAGAACGACGAGACAAGACTAAAAAGTAAGTCTCCAAGAAAGAAATTCTTTCCATTCCCGAAGAAGAAGCTCTGTGCAAGAGGTCACTTCTACTTGGAAAGCAAACCTGAGAGAGAAGCTTTCCACTCCATTTCATCTACACGCCGACAAGCACAACGTCTCTGATCGGGATCTGTGTCAAGACATTGACACCCTTTCCGTATTTGTTCTTATTTTCCATTCATCTACTGTGTTCATCTTTCTTTAATCTTTCATTCACCATTGTAACAAACGTTTATTCATAGATTTAAATATCATTGTCGTAATCATTGTCATTACTCTTTTCTTTTCCACACATTCATCATCCATTTTCTCCATCATGTGTCACTAATCCCCTGGGTAAAAAGGGAAGGATTAAGCGAGTGAGTTAATCCTTGTTAAGGAAATCGACTAAGTTTAGCTAAAGCATGCTCGACGGCATCTTCACCTATGAGAGCAGAAGTGAAGATGTTATTCCGCCTATCGAGAGAAGATTGGAAGAATGCGTTAACTAAAACGAGAAGTATTTCCAGAGATGGAAACAACAATGCGTTCACTACGTTCATCCCTGTTTCACCATAGACATATGGGAACGTGGCCGATCACTAAAAGGTGTAAGCCAAGGGAAAGCAGAACCTTAGTTGCGTATCTAGCAAGATTAACGAACTTGCGATGTCCTTTCCCTCAACCCATTCTCTTTCTGATTCATTCACAAGACTTGCCACTGCATTCATTAGACTCTTTTGCACAACTTCACAGCCAGTCCTCAACCTGTGTACTAATAGTTAGCCAGTCGCTCAGCGCTATCGTGTAACACTTCATCGCATCGCTTAGTTAGCATTGTAGCTAAACGATCGTGTAGTTTCATCGTTTAGAAAATCCAACGTATCGTTTAATTCCCACGCCACAATCGCTTAGGTCTGCATCTAAATGATCGCTCAGCGCTATTGCATAGCACTTCATCGCATCGCTTAGCGCGCGTCATACCTAAACGATCGTGTAGTTCCATCGCTTAGCAAATCCAATGTATCATTTAGTTCCTACGCCAAAGCTAAACCATCGCGTAGTGCTATCGTATAGCTTTTAAATGCATCTCTTAGCTCCCACAGGTACACGATCGTCTAACTTTTCTGCATATCGTGTAACGTCTGGAACTTCTTTTTCCATGCTTAGATCATTTTCATCATCAAGGGGTCGTTTGGTTGGAGGGAAAAGAGGGTGGGAATGGGAATGGGTTTACAAAGCCCATATTTGGATGGTGGGATTTGTTTATTTATCTTGGAAAAAGCAATTCCTAGGTATCTTTTACCCTCACAAATGAAGGAATTGCATACCCATTGAGAAGTGTGGGTTTTCATTTCTTCTTCCGCTTCCTACCACGATTTTCCTTCCTTCCAACTGTGAAATCGTAGAGCATTTTGCTAATCAGCGATCGTATAGCATTTGGTAAGCGATTGTGTAGCATTTGGTAAGTGATCGTGTAACATTTGGTAAGCGATCGTGTAGCATTTTGTAAGCGATCGTATAGCATTTGGTAGGCAATCGTATAGCAATTGTTAGGCGATCGTATAACATTTTGTTACTTAGCAATCGTGTAGCATTTGGTAAGTGATCGTATAGCATTTGGTAGGCAATCGTATAACATTGGGTAGGCGATCGTATAACATTTTGTTACTCAGCAATCGTGTAGCATTTGGTAAGCGATCGTGTAGCATTTGGTAAACGATCGTATAGAATTGGGTAGACGATCGTATAGAATTGGGTAGACGATCGTATAGCATTGGGTAGGCGATCGTATAACATTTTATTACTCAGCGAACGTGTAGCATTTGGTAAGCGATCGTATAGCATTTGGTAGGCGATCGTATGGCATTGGGTAGGCGATCATATAGCATTTTGTTACTCAGCGATTATGTAGCAGAGCTAAACGATTGTGTAGCCGAGCTCAGCAATCGTGTAGCATTTGGTAAGCGATCGTATAACATTTGGTAGTAATCGTATAGCATTGGGTAGGCGATCGTATAGCGTTTTATTACTCAGCGATCGTGTAGCAAAGCTCAGCGATTGTGTAGATAATTTAAGCGATCGAATAGTATTTTGTAAACAATCATGTAGCGGAGCTCAGCGATCGTGTAGATAATTTAAGCGATCGTATTGTTACGAAATCGACAATTAAAGAACACAAAAATAGGGAACGTAGAGATAAAGAAGATCGACACACAGATATACGTGGTTCACTAACAGTGTGTTAGCTACGTCCACAGGCAGAGGGAGAACAGTATTATTAGAAAGAATGTTTTCAGAAAATTACATCATAACGGCGCCTCTAGGGTTAGAGAGTTTATATAGCGCACTACACCCCCGTACTTGGTTGTTCGAAGCGCCAACAAACAGATTCAAGACATTTCAACAAATGTTTGATAGGGACAATACCCTTAAACTATCTCCACAATGGTATGATATTGTCCACTTTGGGCATAAACCCTCATGAACTTGTTTTCACAATCTCATTTTTTTTTTTTTAATTCCCCATACTATTCCCAGACATTGTTTTTCCATGCACAACCAAACATAGTCATCAGTAATTTTATTCCCAGACATCCTTAATTCCTGGGCATTGAGAAAACCTCAATCCGAACGGCCCCTAAAGTCCAAACAAATATTCAGTCTAATAAAAAGAAATCGAGATCAGATCAAAAATGGTGAACCCAAAAGAGGCACAATCTTGAGAGAGGTTTTGTGTTCAAGACCTTGCATTGTTGCTTACTCCTCAATTAATATTAATTTCCACTTGTTGAGTCTTCTTTATATTTCATTATCAGACAATAATTCTTCAGAGCACTACGACGCTACCTAAAAGTTCCTATCGGGTTTATAATATAATGCTCTGAACTTTCAAGTGAAAATTGGAGTTGGATTTGGAGTTAGCTTGAATTCAATTAGATATTCAGAAACTTTTTTGGATTTAAGTTGGATAAAAGATTTATGAAATTGGGAGGATTTCCAAATTGAAAATGGGAAAGATAAAATTTGGGAAGATTATATTTTATATATTTATATATATAAGAGATGGCAAAAAAAAATCAATTTCTGTTTCCCTTTTCCTTTCTCACGCACGTAACCGTTATCGAGACCGCCACCCTCGTTCGCGCCGTTGTCGACAACATCCGCTGCCGGTGGGTTCGTTTTTCTCTCCTTCTGATCTCGCTCGTCGAAGCCAAATGCCACACCACTACTGACCACTGGGAGTGTCTGATGTGTTGCCGCTGTCGGATTGACAACCGCCACGGTCGCCACCGCCTGTGGTCAGTTCGACGTTGCTCTCTCTCTCTTTCGTTGTTCTTTCTCTCTCTAACTTTTACTGCTTGCACAGCCACCCTATCCGCTGCCTCAGATACTTTCCTGTAATCAGCTTCCAAACAATTGCCGAATCGATTCTGGCCATCGTTGAGACCAGCCCACTTTCTGTTTTGGGGATTTCGACACACTCTTTTCTTAGATTGTTTGGGAACTTTTGAATGGATGCGAATAATTGGAGACCTACTCAAGGTGCAGAACCCGGAATTGAGGCCGGGGACTGGAGGTCTCAATTGCAGCCCGATTCTCGACAACGAATTGTCAACAAAATGTATGATTTCTTACATTTTTCTTGCAGCCCGATTCTTGTAGGTTGTTTAGTTACTCTGCCATTGTTTTGTGAATTAAACCATGAACAGCAGAACTTTTTTGAAAAACAAAAAAACAGTTAGCAGAACTTTGTAAATATAGGACTGTCTTCGACCTTTTTCTTATTTCTTCTTTAACATTTTCTTAGATTTTCTGCGTGACTGATAGATGCGAACTTTTTCCAGAACGTAATGTGTTAAAACTGCCCGTGTTGATTTTCCCATCCCTGGATTGAAAATATAGTACGTTAGGTTTTGTGGAGGAGGTTCCTTTCTGTTTCTTCAAGTATTATCCTTTTCTTTATCAAGAAGGATGAGCTGCTATTTGTTGCAGTATGGATCTTGCTGAATTTATTTGGACCGTCTTAAAATACATTCCTTCTGAGTATCTAATATTTTGAATCATGGACATAGATTGCTATTGTGGTTTTCTTTTCCAGAACAGCTTCTCGTGCTTTTGCATTTAATAAACTAGTTAGCCATTATGTTTTCCATTTTTATGTTAGAATGGAGACACTGAAGAGGCACCTTCCTGTTTCTGGTCAAGAGGGATTGAGTGAGCTACGAAAGATTGCTGTAAGGTTTGAGGAAAAGATTTATACTGCTGCTACGAGTCAGGTATTCCTGCTCACTTTGTTGTAGTTTAAATCAAGGATTATTGTAATTTATGTTTAGCCCATATTCTAATAACAATAAGATTCCATTTGATTTTCTACCTAAGATTTTGTTGTGTAACAAACCTACTCCTTTTTATCTTTTGTTGGGGCTTGATTGTTTTTGTGTGCCCATGTATATTCTTTCATTTCTCTCATTGAAATCACAGTTTCTTTCTCTATATGTATATATATGTATATAATAGTGACTTTTACATGTGGACTTACAAGTATAAATTCTGTTTTGTTATGTTATGTGTTCTTGCACTAAACACAACTTTGTTTTAGTGATCTCTTGAGTGGGTACCCTCACTAATTCTATTTTTAATCTCTGATTTCAGTCAGATTACCTAAGGAAAATATCTCTGAAGATGCTTACTATGGAAACCAAATCTCAGCCCCATATGGGAACTTCATTACCATCCAATCCTATGGTGCCTAGCAATAAGCCTCTGGATTCTGGTAAGTCATCAACAGACAATTTGCCACTATGTTGTACGTGATGAAAATTTCACCAACACTTTCTAAGTCAATTTGTGAATGAATTTCTTGTTAGGGAGGGTTTTCGTTTTAAATTTTTTTAATTCTTTTTTTATTTATTATTTTTTTTTTATTTTAATAATTCTCTGTTCATGGATAGTGTAATCATTTCTCAAATCTCACTTAACATAAGGCATTTTATTTGACTTGACGTTGTGTATTATGTTGTAAACAGCATCACAAAGCATGCAGTCTCAAGTTCTTAACCCAGGGCAGTCAGTTTCTGTTCCTCAGTCATCCAATCAGCCTCAGTCACGCCAGCAAATACTCTCCCAGAATATCCAAAATAACATTGTTTCTCAGAGTTCATCTAGCTTATCTTCTGCAGTACCTCCTGTCGCCGGATTAGCTTCATCTTCAATGTCAAACATGGTTGGTCAGAATCCAAGCATGCAAAATGTATCTGGAGTTCCACAGAATTCTGTTGGAAATGCTATGGGCCAAGGGGTTCCTTCCAACGTATTTACCAACTCTCAGAGGCCACTACAAGGAAGACAAGTAGTTCCCCAACAACAACAACAACAGCAGCCACAAACCCAGCAGCAGCAACAGCTTCTATATCAGCAACAACAGATGCAACAGATGATAAAGCAGAAGTATCAGCAGGGAGGTATATCACACCCACTTATGCAGCCTCACATCCCACAACAGCAACAAAATCTAATACAACCAAATCAACTGCAATTGTCTCAGCAATCTGTCATGCAACCTTCTATGATGCAACCTTCGCTCTCTAATCTTCAGCAAAACCAGCAATCTCCCATTCAACAGCCCACTCAATCCATGCTTCAGCAGCCTCCACAGCCAGTTCTTAGGCAGCAACCACAGTCCCAACAACATACTGTCATGCATCAGCAGCCTACAATATCACAGCAGACGAGCTTGCCTTCACAGCAGCAGCAACAGCTAATTAGTCAACAAACAAATTCTTCAAACATGCAGCAGAGTTCATTAATCGGGCAGCAAAACAGTGTTGGGGACATGCAGCAACAGCTGCCTCAACAATCAAGGTCGCACGGGCAGCAGAGCAATCTGTCAAACATGCAGTCTTCGCCATCGCAGCAGCAGCAGCTCATGGCTCAGCAAAGCAACCTATCAAATTTGCAGCAGCAGCAGTTAGGACCTCAAAGTAATGTTTCTGGACTACAGCAGCAAATGCATGGAACTCAGTCGGGTAACTCAAACATGCAATCAAATCAGCACTCCATGCATATGCTGCAACAGAACAAGGTTCAAATGCAGCAGCAACCTGCACAAAATACATCAAATTTATTGTCAACGCAAGGTCAGCAAGGACAACTTCAGTCATCCCAACAGCTGATGTCACAGATTCCATTGCAGTCCACACAAGTTCCACAACAGGTACCTTTACAGCAGCAGCAGCAGCCGCCGCCGCCAAATGCAATGTCGCACGAGCTCCAACAAAGGCTTCAAGTTGGAGGTCAAGCACCAGGCTCCTTGCTTCAATCACAAAATGTAATGGATCAGCAAAAGCAGTTGTTTCATTCACAAAGAGCTCTTCCAGAGACATCGTCAAGTATGTTTTCTTGCTTTGTTATATTTTTAGAGCCTTATCATTAATTATTGAATGATCAAACCAGTAAGATACTATCAACGTTAGCTAAATGCTACTGACCTTGTTGAAAACATGAGGTGTCTGAAATGAGAAATGGGAAAAACCAGGAGGGAAAGAACAGTCGCATAGACTCGATTTTTGAGAGGTGGAGCCATGGAGTTTCTTGAAAATTAAATGAAAATAATGAGTTTTTACACAATTCGTTATTTTAATGTCCCTTGATTTTGTTCTTGAAGCTTCACTTTTTGGAATTTTTTATCAATGAAATTTCTCTCAATTTTATTCTTGAGATTAATGCATGCTTCAACTTTCTTAAATTTCATGGTGAAGTTATTCATGTAGTATTTGTGGTCAGTGTGTAATTTGGTTTTTCGTCAAGTTTATAGAGCTCCTATTATAATGAGTATGAGTGAAATTTGTATAGTTTGTTGTTTCTTTGGGTTTTTATGCCAAAATTTTGCTAACAATAGAGCCTTGCATTTTGAATTTTTGATGCTAACAATATCATTCTTTGTCCCATTCTTTATCATAAATGTGGATTGCAGCATACCTCTTTATATTATATTCTTTTGGTCTACCTTCAGCATTTTTGTTATGAAACATGGATATATATACAAATACGATAAAAGACGTAATATTTCTTGAAAAATTAGGATTAGACAATACAATCAACCTAGTTTTTGAAACAATCATATGCAGCTTAGAACTCAGAACTCAGAATGGGGCACATGTTATAGAGTATTTTTCAACTTTCAAGTTTGTTATACTCTTTATTTCCATCTCTTTGCAGCTGGGAACTTACTTGCGTATCAAGGAGTATTTTACCGAGTTTTTTCCTTTTCTATTTCCCCATTTTTAAAATTAAGAAACTGTAAATTTAAATCACTGAAGAGAACAACCTAGAGGTTATGCCTTCCAAGCTAAGTTTTGAGGGGAAAAAACAGTGATTATTATTATTATTATTTTGAGCAAGAAACATAATTGTCTTTTAATGTAATGGAAAGAGATTAATGCTCAAAAGTTACAAATTCTACAAGAGAGTTTTTTT